>NC_057801.1:828249655-828274618 GCF_018294505.1 Triticum aestivum | reverse complement strand
GCCCTGGCCAGCGCCGGCGGCAGCGCGCAGCAGTCGGGCGCCCTGGCCAGCGCCGGCGGGAAGGGCGAGGGCGGGTACAGAAAAAGTGAGAATGACAGGTGGGGTCGAGGACGGACATAGACGGACGACGAGGACGCGAAGACGTCCGCTTTCTGTCCGCTTTGGCCCCAAACCGAGAGCAAATTTGGTCTGAAAATGGGGCAAAAGCGGACATATGCTTCCATGCGTTGGGTCGTTTGTTTTGTCTGTTTTATCCCAAATGGACACAAACGGACGATTTGGATAGAAATGGGTCACGCGGTGGAGTTGGCCTAACTATGCGGAATGGAGGCAGTACTAGTATCATCAAAGATAGGGACATGGGTGTGACGTACTACTGTACTAGAGTCATCAGTACAGTACTACAGTCCTTTGGTGGCCGACCTCCCGCGTTGCTTTTGGTGCATGCGTGAAAGATTGAGCTGGTGGCTGGACAAAGCACCGACGGCTGGTCGAAGAAAGCACACGATCCGTGCCCTCGATGATGACTGGAGGAGCCACGGATCGTTGACCTGGCTTGGGAGACGTCGGCCGTAGGCTAAAACTACACTTAGAGTAACATACTTTCTTCATTTTACAATGTAGTGCGTCTACGCTTTCCGTGATTTAAATTTGATCATAAATTTAAGCAACGAGACCGACTGCGGCAGGAGCAAAAATTATACCATTGTACAAATTCAGTGGTATAATTTTTTCTTCCGCCGCAGTCTATCTCATTGGTTAAATTCATGGTCAAACTTAAATCACCGAAAGTGCGGGCGCACTACATTGTAGAATGAAGGAAGTAAGTAGCAAGGCCAGTTCCAATGCAACATCTCAAATGCTCCGACCGCGTTTGTTTGGAGCTAAATGGATAGAAAACGCGGCTCAACGCATAGCCCAAACGGACAAATGTCCGTTTTTTATCCGCTTTCGGCCCATCTTGGCCTAAATTTGGGTCGCGTTTGCAGTGGAAGTGACATCGCGATGACGTGCGGGACGCACGCACTTTTCCTCCCCTAGCCCGCCTGTCGGTGGCTCAAGCGCCCACTTTCCCTCCATTTCACCACAACCCTCATGCACCCGCACGCCCGCCCTCCCCTCCCCTCCATCTGCCATGGCCGGCGACCCAGCCGCCTACGAGTGCCCCAAGGCAAAGAAGAAGACGCCAAAGGGTCCAAAAAAGCCGCGGTCGGTGCTCACGCCAGAGGAGCTCGCCAAGCTTGACGCGGAATCGGCCAAGAGAAGAAACCGACAGGTGGCGGAGAAGGATAAGAAAGCAGTGGCCACGTGGGCCACCAAGGCGGCAACATTGGAGGCGCATAGCGCAAGGCCGCCGTCGAGGAGAAGGAGGACATCGCCTCCAAAGCGCACGCCTCCTCATGCTTGGGTTGTGCCATCCCCAGCCCATCCTCTCGACAGTTGCCATGGCCGCGGCTAGCACAGGCTCATCGGTCATACGGCCTCCTCAATGCCCATCGCCGACCTCGTTGACAATATATGGGACGCCCTGTTTTCCTCCACTAAGGTGCCATGATCAGACCCGGTTCTCAACCGATTTTTTGTTTGTTTTCTACTATGTTTCCCAAGAGTTTGATGCCATGGCGGCGTCGATGGCTGGCCATCCTGCCAAAGATGATGCGTATCTCTTTCGTGGAGATGAGTTTATTCGCACACGAACACGTCACTGTGTACCTCCAACGCCGAGGGTGCTGCACCGCAGCTCACATCGAAGGAGACCCGTCCGGAAGCGCGGTACGCAAGCAACCCGACGGATGCTTTTCAGGACCTGAAACCCCAAGCAGGTGTTGTTTGGAAACAGCTTCAGCTTCACCTTGAGCCTTGGGCCTTATTCCCGCATGAAAGTGGCAACTTCCAAGCTGGTACGAGTTGAGAAAGTGCCCCGACGACAGACACGACACTCTTGAGCCGGTAATCGACGACGGGCATGGATTTGGTGCCTTGAGAGCATCTACATCCGGATTTAGTAAATCCGGCTTCTGAAATGCCCGCGGACACGTCTGTGGACAGTGATCGGGCATGCCTTATATTTCCCACTTTACATTCGGATATCTCGTACTTCGATTTTTAAATCCATACAAAGCCATGCAAAACAAAAACACCTACGTACTACGTCGATCCTATCTACTCCTCGTCGGAGATGACGAGGATCTCGGTGCCCTCCCGCGGCAGCATGGGCGGTAGCTGCAGCTCCTGCCCCACCGGGACCTCCTGCTACTCCGTTCCAGCCTCCTCATCCTCTATTTCCGCATCGAGCTCGCGAAGAGGGCGTCCGACTCTGCCTGCTCCCGCCGGAGGAAGACTCGGTTGGCCTCCACATAAGCCTCATCCTGGATGGACTCCAGGATGGCCTGCTGCTCCGCCATCTCATACGGATCAGTCCAGCCCGTTCCCTCGCGTCGCCTCCTCCCCTTCTCGATTCCTTTCCTCGCCGCCGCCGGAGACGGGCGCCGGGTCCCCGCCGCGGCCGCCGATGAGGGTGGCGGCGAGGCCCTCGGCCGCAACGCCGCTCGGGCTCGGGCCTAGGGTTTGAGGCGGCGGCCTCTGATGGTGAGGGCGGCGTCGTCCTGGCGGCGGGCGGCGCTCGCCGGAGTTGAGGGTCGCGTCTACTCGGCCGCGCGGGCGGCGAGTTGGCGGTGGATGCGGGCGCCGCGTGGAGGAATCCCCTGCTGCTCTCCTTCGCCAGATCTGAAGACGGCGCCCCCGTGCTGCTGCTTCCTCCTCGTCAGTCCGGCCGGATCCGGTGGCGGACTGCGCGGATGTGGGGTTGGGAGCTCTGGATCGGAGTAATTTCTTGGCCAGCTCCGGCGGCCACAACGCCGGCGGCGCTGTTTCCTTCTTGAAGGCGGCTTCGAGATCCAGCTCCCTCCCCCTCGTCCTCCCCCTGCACCCGGGTGAAAACCCACAACTTTGGTTGGGCGGCGGCGATGCCCGGCTCCGTCACCTTCTTGAAGGTGCCGCTTTGGGTCCGTGGGGAGGTGGGACAGCTGCAGCGCGTTCTTGGCGTTCCTGATGGCGGCGGTTCTCTCTTTAGTGGTGTCGCTTCGCCATGGCGGTCGGCTGGTCCGGCTCTCGTGGTGATTGTGGTGCTCAACTCTTCGGCGTGTCTTCCTGGGGTGCTCCCGTCCCGTTTAGAGAGGCTGGAGGTGGAGCGGCTTCATCTTGCACGGAGCTTCGGTGGAGATGTCAAGTCATGCCTGACCGACAGGTGCTACGCTTTGTCATGCCTGGTCGGCAGGTGCTACGCACGACAGATCTTCCAAAGACTTCAAGCCGTGTCAGCTGGTGGTACTTGGCAGCATGGTGCTGAGGTGTATCAGTGGCGACCGCGACGTGCTCGGCTGTTTGCGCGCAGGGAGGAGGTGCCGTTGGGCGCCGTGGTGGCGTCGACGATAGCTGGACCAAGCAAGGTTGATGCATCAGTACAGTTCTGAAGATGGAGCGGTGGCAGTTGGCGGCGGCGGCCTCTGAGTGCACGCCAGATTGGTGAGACCCATGCCCGGTAGGCGTCCTGGATGGGACCTCAGGTCTTAGATGTTAGGTTTGGCTGCGATGTCTGTTTGGTATTAGGCCCAGGCTATCTGCGCCCCTTCATGAACTGGATAGGTGGAACGGCAGTTTATTGCTTAGAGGACGGCTTTAGTCTTACTGTTGTATTACTTTGTAAGGTCTCGTGAGAATAATTAATAAAGTGACCGTATGCATCACCCAGATGCAGAGGCCGGGGGTCATCCTCCTTTTCTAAAAAAAAATCTCATCGGACTGGGCGACGGCGAACTCCTCCTCCACCTTCTCCGTGGTGAAGCCCAACACTTGCTGGTCTGGCTCCTCTGCCTCCTTCACCTCCATCGGCTGTTGCTGCTCCTCCTCCTCTTCCCCCGACTCCGATGACTCCGGAGGGCAGCCCTGCAGCGATCCGGGTGGCGCGTCGGGCTGCGCGCTCGGCTTCCCATGTCGGGCTCGGACTTGCGGCGCGGAGAGGGGAGGAGGGGATGGGTTAGGGTTGCGGCGTGCCCAGCCGGTTTAAATAGACAGATTTTTTCCTGGGATGCGAGCCGGAGCGGCGCCACGCGGCGACGGACGCGGCGTTCGTTGGACCGCCGGGTGTCTCTGCATGGGGCCCCTTCATCAGACAGACGTGGCGGGCTTGCCCAGGCGCGCCCATATCCGCCCCATATTTGGGCTGGATATGGGGGTGTCGGTCAGCCCGGACGTTTGAGGGCCGTTTGAGAGGCTCGTCTGGGTCAAAATTTTGTGACTGGGTGGCCTATCTGGACGTATGAGGCAGGTTTGGAAGGTCCGGTTGTAGATGCTCTGAGCACGCTTTCTAAAGACGTTTCCTTCATCCATGCGTGGACCATATCATCCTTCTTGTATGGACGATCAGCCATTCATGTATGGATGGATAAGAAAATATCACATGGAAAAAAAGTTTCAAAGGAATCTTCAATGCTATTGCCTTCGTTAAATACAAATTTTGTAGAAATTTCACTATAGACTACATTCAGAGTGAAATAAGTGAATTTACAGTCTAATAAATGCATCTACAATTCTACATACATCAATATGTGGTTCATGATGCAATCTTTACAAAGATTTATATTTAGGAACGGAGGAGGGAGTAGATTTCTTTGGCGCCCAATCCCTAGAGAAATCCCATGTCAAACTTTTTTGGCGCCGACCTGCACAGTTTCGGCGCCGTCCGAGATGGCCGAACACAGGGGGCCAAAATCCGAGATATTTTTGCCAGGTGGGGGTCAGATGAAATTAGTCTCACCCCAAAGGCCTGATCTGTCAAAAACACAGAAAAAGTGAAACACCGGTCCGGTGTGCGTCGTTTCCATCCGCCTTCCGGTGCTTATAATAACAAAACGCAAGAGGACACCAATCACGATAGCGATTCATCTCAGAACTTGTTCAGCCTGCAGCCCTTTTGTCCACTGCTACCAGTACCAGGTATGTACTACTAGTAAGTAGTACAAGTTAGACGATCCGAGGTCATTTTGGTTTCTGTTTTGCTACTAGTTTTCCAAGATCCAGTCAACTCCCTGTCCGCATGTTTCTGTTTTGCGGCGCGCAGCATGTTGCTTTGGTTTGGTTTGGTTTGGTTTGATTTGGCCAACTCAGTTGAACCACGCTTCTTCCTCTGCCTCCCTTGAGAGTCGTGCAGGCAAAGCTCCGCCCGGCTCCTTTGCCCTCCTCCTCCGGCGGTGCTGCCGTCGCGAGCGGGCTCGGGAAAGGATGCCAGGTCTCCGTTCTGTACAGTAGTTTTAGGATTAAGTGTGGCGTGATGCCGAGTAGAAGCATTGCGTCGGCGCTTACGAGCGGCGCCGGACGCCGTTTAGCTTCGCTTTCCGGCTTCTCTCAGTGGTGGAGAGAAGCCGCGGGAGGCGGATCTGACTCCAGCTTCTCCAATAAGCTCGATCTCATCCCTGATTTGGAGGATGGCCATCGCTTAGTCCTATTTTCTCGTTGCTGTCGCGGTGATGGGAACGGAAATAGGAAGAGGTGCAGAGCAAGATTCCCCCGATAAGGCTGGTGCATATTCTAGTCGGTGCTTGGGTTGGAGCTACGGCGCGCACTGTTGCTGCCTGTCTCTGCCGCCTCTCCGGCGATCTTTCTGGCCGAATGGCGGCCCCGTGAAGCCATGGTGTCTGCGCTGGCTTCGTTTCTTTCTCCCGGCTTAATGCCTTTAGGGAGGCAGCTATTCAGCTTCGGTAGCTCCTTGCTCCTTGTTTATACCAGTCCGGTTCGTCCCTTCCCTTGTTTGGATGAACTGCATTAGATTTACTGTGTACTCTACTCCCTTCCTTCCGAGAGAGAAGAAGGAATGGATCAATTGCATTAGATTTACTATGTACTCTACTTAGGATGGACGAGGGAATCATCGCATTGGAGCGTATATTTGACGGAGGCAGCAAACCAACAGATCTAAAGTTATCAGCTCTACAGAGCATCACCGGAAATTTCTCTCAAGAGCGAATAGTTGGTACGGGTGGATTTGGAACCGTTTACAAGGTAAACTTCACTTTTTATTTCAGAGGTTTTTTTTGTTTTGTTTTGTTTAATAAGCAACCTAAATATCTCACGTGGTTGGTCAAACTTTTTATTTGTTTCCACATAAAAATGTTCCATTGGTAGATGCAGAATTTTATCAAATTACTGCTCTGTCTCTGTGCTATACTGCCAAGCAAAGTACTTTGCGGTGGTATGTTGCCAAAGTTGAGTTTTACTCCCTCCATTTTCAAATATAAATCTTTCTAGAGACCACATACAGATATATATAGACATATTTTAGAGTGTAGATTCACTTATTTTGCTCCGTATGTGGTCTCTTAGTGAATGAAATCTCCCAAAAGACTTATATTTAGGAACGGAGGGAGTATGTTGCATTACATGTTCGGATAATTTCTAATGTCATCCAAGTTTAAACAGGGTGTCCTTCGAAATGGAGAAGTTGCTGTCAAGAGGATAAAGAACAACCATACAATAGATGAGAAGTTATTTCGTCGGGAGGTTAACAGCTTATTACATGTCAGCCATAAGAATATAGTTCGGTTTCTTGGCTTCTGTTCTCACACAGAACATAAAGCATTCGAAAATGAAGGATCAAGAGATTACATTTACGCCGAGGATAGAGAAAGAATAATCTGTTTTGAGTACATCAACAATGGAAGTCTTGAAAAATATATTACAGGTGCACTCTGGATGTGAAACTTTTCTCTCTCTTTTAAACTTCTAGTCTTCAATAACACGGCCACAAATTATAAGGGACTGGACTGACTAACAATTATATCATTTTTTATGTCTGATAACAGTGCGAAAATAAATGTTGAAATACCTGATGCTCTTCTTCCTTTTTGTTCTGCAGATGAATTAAGAGGGCTTCAATGGGACACTCGATATTTCATAATAAAGGGAATATGCGACGGTCTGCACTATCTTCATAGGGAAAAACAAATTATTCATATGGATCTGAAGCCAGCGAACATATTACTAGATCATAATATGGTAGCCAAAATAACTGATTTTGGCTTATCGAGAATGGAGGAAAATGCACAAACCAAAAGTACAACCCGTGTTTTTACATCGTAAGCATTAACCACAAGCAAACCTTCTTTTACCTTCGTTACAATTCATTTTATATGTTCTATAATTAATATATTCACACGCAGAGGATACGCCGCTCCAGAATACATAGACGAAGGCAAAATGTCAGTCAAGTATGATGTGTATAGCTTGGGAATCATAATAATCGAACTGGTGACAGGAGATAGGAGGATTCCAGATATTAGAAATGTAAGTGTTTTTTATATTGTAGGTGACCTCTGTTTACAGATTTAGCCAAAATATTTCTGTTGCATACAGTTAAAAGGTTTGGCATGCCTATCGTCGGCAAAGATAAAAGCATACTCTCGGTATAAGAAGGGTAATATAGTCGCCTGTTGATGGATATTTAGCTTCATGACAATCCACGAAATTCCGCACATGAGACAATAAGCACCTGTTTGGTGTCGCTCTTTTTTCTTCCTCGTGCTTCATGTAAAGTGGGTATTCCCAGAGTCTAGACCAGGTACCCCCGGTCCGAAACCTTGTAACTTTATTCATCTTGTGACATGTCTATTATGTGCCCAATTACTGATCTAATGTCGACTAACTTGGTCAATAACCGAATATACTCTTTCAAGTGACTTTAAAATCCATTAATTTAACCAAATGGGAAAATAAGCTAAATAGTGATTGAGCACCCCATATGTGTTTTAGCCGGAATAGGAATTACATCTCTAATGTACTTCTGCTTAATTTGCATTCCAACCATTGGATGGCATATTGAATTTTTCATGGCGCCACAATTTAAAAGAGATCTACAAAAATTGATCTCCTGATTTCAGAACTGTGTTGACATGGTTTGTCTACCCTTGCCTGTACAAATCGCGGACATTAACTATCGTCACTATATCATCTTTGTCAAATGGCAGGTACTTAGAAGATGGAGGCACAGATTGCATAAATCAGGGAAAGAAACACCACTCAAATACCGACAGATAGATAAACTCATCAAGATTGGGCTACTCTGCCAGGAGAAGGACCCCTGTAAGAGGCCTTCTATATCAGATATAATATATGTTATCAATGAACTGGAAAGCACAGATAGGAAAATCAGCAATGCGAACGAATCTACAATAGGGCGAGTAAGATCATGTGCTCCTCATAACTTCAATAACAGTAATACTTCAATGGTTCCTACATTGTTCATTAGATATCATCGTTTTGTTTGGAAGAGAGTACATGGATGCAAAGACTATGTGGCACGCTTCTTAGAAAAGTACTGTATACATGTACATGCACACGAGAAACAAACCAAGAAAGTCGATCCTACATTGTAGGAGAGGACTCTGAGATTTGTGCTCACAATGTAGATGCATTCTTTCCGCTAAGCACCCATATGAAAAAATAGAAAGTGATAGTATACGCGCAAGAGAGTGTGCCTATTATCCTGACCTGGTGCTTAATTTCGATCATGTTAATTCAAAGCTTTAATTAAAATTTAAAAAAACATTACCTTTTGCCTACTATTCTGATTGTAGAAGTGTCCACCTTAATGAAAACAGAGCTTATGAGATTCTAGGAAAAGTATAACTCATTGTTGCAATGCATCTTGTTTTGTTCTTGCAGATAAGCCCCTACTCGGAGGATGACATGCTTGGGGTTGAGCCGCTCGAGTTACGCTTTCCTTTCGAGCTCAACAGTCAGATATCATGCTCACTTGAGCTAACAAATGAGACAAATGCTTTTATTGCATTCAACATCCAGACGACGAGCCCCCTGCCATACCGCATACAACCAAATAAAGACATTGTGGCTCCACAATCGAAGTATAGTGTGAACATAGCATTGCAACCACTAGACAAGACACCACAAGATAACTATACTGGTTATTTTATCATCTGGAGCACCAAAGTGAATGGGGATCTTATAACTGAGGACATAACTGAAGATATATTCAAAAGAGAGGAGGGTAAATTGGTGGATGAGGTTAATTTGACAATTACATATAAGGCCGAGGAATCCCAAGTGGATGTGTCAGTTGGGTCACCTATAATTTCAGACATGAGAGATATGCACGGTCCACAAGTATCCAATGTGCTATCAACCGAGGCGGATTCCAAGGTAAGCATAGTGACTTGATTGAGCTTGTGAAGAGTTTAACTACCGTTCTTAGAAGAACCTATGATTTTTTTTTTAAATTGATCTAGTCGGCTTGGGTATATTACTACACATGCACAATAACCTAATTAATATTTTAGAATCAATTCCATTTTGTACCCCAAAATTCATCATACTGACAGGAATGACCCTTTTTAAGATATTTGTGCCACACTTTACCCAGGATTTGAGTATCAAGCATCCTATCTATCAACAAGGAATGTGATAGCCTAAGTGGTTTGTGTGAGCCCACCCCATGCTTGATGTTTTGGCTTCAAACCCCATCGCAACCAATTTTTCACTTCTATTTTTTTCTACCTACTGACAGGTGTGACCCATCCATTGAACCAAAAGCACGACAAGCAAAAAAATTCCAAACATATAATAAACCAGTGAGAATAAAAAACACCCACCTACGTGGCATGCCTAGTCGGAAAACATTTGGTGAAAAATTCGATTAGGGGTAAAATGTGGCACGAATGCCTAAAATGGGGGTATCAATTCAAGATTTCACAAGAAAATTCATGTCAATTTGGTAATTTTGGGGTTAAAAATGGAATCAACTCAATATTTTATCATAGAGCATCCAAATATGTGTCATGTTGCTTTTCTGGTTGACAACAAAAGTCTAATCCTCATTGCGATTTAATTAATTTGACTATGCCATCTACGATTTTTGTGCATTTCAAAACATAGACAAATAAAAATAATCATTGGGCGGTCCAAATATGTGTCACTTTGGTTTTCCGACTAAGAACATAATCATGAATGTTATTCATTCTATTTGATGATGACATCTATGTGTTCTATACATTTTCGGATTACCTTTTAAAGTAGATGAGCTCAGTAGTTGATAATCTCTGTTGAAAACAAAATCCAGATGTCTGGCAGCAGTGTACCTAGTTCATTATGACACCTACTTTCCCTGTAAGCAATATTCAGAGTTGAAAAATATGTGGACCTATAGTGCAAGTGTTCTACAATAGAACAGTTCTCACAATCTCATTCTCTCTTTAGAAATGAGATTGTCAACTTCCCCTTGATGGCAATAATTTTGGCATTAGGAACTATGGTCCATGTATATGTGTAAATATTGTGCTTTATATGTGTAGATATTCACCAACACTTCTGACTATTAGTGGATGTGAATTGTGGAAATTTTACTAGGAAGAAAATTGAAAGAATCTCTTCGTACTATATGTATATATAGTATATCATTTTGGTTGATTAGTTTGCATAACATTCTTATTTCTTTTTTCTAAGACATTGTATATTCTGAATGTATGAAGTACTATATATGTGCAATATTCAGAAAGTCCTCTTGTTGGTTGGCCAATGGGAATGCGGACTAGATAGTTTTTTTGGTCACAGTTGTTGCGAAAAGTAGCAATACTTTTTTTATGGAATGGTTGTCGAAAAGTAGTCTTAACATAGGCAACTGTTTTTCAAAATTATTGTTAATTAATTCCATTGCATCACTGTTTTGTTAAGAATAAAACAAAGGATGTACCCTAAACATGAAGCTTCAAATGGTTGGACAGCATCAATCCTGTGATGACTGATGATTGGTGTTTCGGGAGTAAAAACTGTCCTCTTGTGTTTTTACTCTATGTTTGAAAGGAACCACTCATGTGCTTCAGTTCCCCAGTTTGAAAACAGATGATGTTTTCACAACTTGCACTTCAACCAAATTTAAAAACAGATGATGTTTTAACTCTAAGTTTGATAGGATACTTGTTAATTACTTCTGGACACTGGTGTGTTACTAAGTTATTCTACTGTATAGTATAGTAATGACAACCACTGAGAATAGTTCCGTATGGAGGTTTTTAAAGGAATACGTGCTAGAAAATTATCTCAAAAAAGTGAAATGGGCTATACTTGAAAGTTAGAATTACCCATTTCAATATAGATACTAGTTTAGTGTTGGGGAACGTAGCAGAAATTCAAAAAATTTCCTACGTAACACCAAGATCTATCTATGGAGAGACCAGCAACGAGTAGAAAGGGGAGTGCATCTACATACCCTTGTAGATCGCTAAGCGGAAGCGTTCAAGTGAACGGGGTTGATGGAGTCGTACTCGTCGTGATTCAAATCACCGATGATCAAGTGCCGAACGGACGGCACCTCCGCGTTCAACACACGTACAGCCCGGTGACGTCTCCCACGCCTTGATCCAGCAAGGAGAGAGGGAGAGGTTGAGGAAGACTCCATCCAACAGCAGCACAACGGCGTGGTGGTGGTGGAGGAGCGTGGCAATCCCGCAGGGCTTCGCCAAGCACCACGGGTGAGGAGAATAACTTGGGAGAGAGGGAGGGGCTGCACCAAAGGCATAAGGTGTGTTTGGGAGGCCCTCCTACCCCACTATATATAGGGATCCCAAGGGGGGGGGGGTGCGCCAGCCCCTAGGAGATCCAATCCCCAAGGGGGCGGCGGCCAGGGGAGGAGTCCTCCCCCCCAAGGCACCTAGGAGGTGCCTTCCCCTGCTGGGACTCTTCCTTTAGGGTTTCCCCAGGCGCATGGGCCTCTTGGGGCTGGTGCCCTTGGCCCATGTAGGCCAAGGCGCACCCCCTACAGCCCATGTGGCCCCCCGGGGCAGGTGGCCCCACCCGGTGGGCCCCCGGGACCCTTCCGGTGGTCCCGGTACAATACCGATGACCCCGAAACTTGTCCCGATGGCCGAAACAGGACTTCCTATATATAAATCTTTACCTCCGGATCATTCCGGAACTCCTCGTGACGTCCGGGATCTCACCCGGGACTCCGAACAACATTCGGTAACCACATAAAAGCTTCCTTTATAACCCTAGCGTCATCGAACCTTAAGTGTGTAGACCCTACGGGTTCGGGAGACATGCAGACATGACCGAGACGTTCTCCGGTCAATAACCAACAGCGGGATCTGGATACCCATGTTGGCTCCCACATGTTCCACGATGATCTCATCGGATGAACCACGATGTCAAGGACTCAATCGATCCCGTATTCAATTCCCTTTGTCTATCGGTATGTTACTTGCCCGAGATTCGATCGTCGGTATCCAATACCTTGTTCAATCTCGTTACCGGCAAGTCACTTTACTCGTTCCGTAACACATCATCCCGTGATCAACTCCTTGGTCACATTGCGCATATGATGATGTCCTACCGAGTGGGCCCAGAGATACCTCTCCGTTTACACGGAGTGACAAATCCCAGTCTCGATCCGCATAAAACAATAGATACTTTCGGAGATGCCTGTAGTGTACCTTTATAGTCACCCAGTTACGTTGTGACGTTTGATACACCCAAGGCACTCCTACGGTATCCAGGAGTTACACGATCTCATGGTCAAAGGAAGAGATACTTGACATTGGCAAAGCTCTAGCAAATGAACTACACGATCTTTGTGCTAGTCTTAGGATTGGGTCTTGTCCATCACATCATTCTCCTAATGATGTGATCCCGTTATCAACGACATCCAATGTCCATAGCCAGGAAACCATGACTAACTGTTGATCACAACGAGCTAGTCAACTAGAGGCTCACTAGGGACATATTGTGGTCTATGTATTCACACGTGTATTACGATTTCCGGATAATACAGTTATAGCATGAATAAAAGACAATTATCATGAACAAGGAAATATAATAATAATACTTTTATTATTGCCTCTAGGGCATATTTCCAACAGTCTCCCACTTGCACTAGAGTCAATAATCTAGTTCACATCGCCATGTGATTAACACTCACAGGTCACATCGCCATGTGACTAATACCCAAGAGTTTACTAGAGTCAGTAGTCTAGTTCACATCACTATGTGATTGACACTCAATGAGTTTTTATGTTTGATCATGTTGCTTGTGAGAGAGGTTTTAGTCAACGGGTCTGAACCTTTCAGATCCGTGTGCTTTACAAATCTCTATGTCATCTCCTAGATGCAGCTACCACGCTCTATTTGGAGCTATTCCAAATAACTGTTCTACTTGGAGCTATTCTAAATTGTTGCTCCATTATATGTATTCGGTATCTCTACTTAGAGCTATCTGGATAGGTGTTAAGCTTGCATCGACGTAACCTTTACGACGAACTCTTTTACCACCTCCATAATCGAGAAAATTCCTTAGTCCACTAGTTACTAAGGATAACTTTGACCGCTGTCCTATGATCCATTCTTGGATCACTCTTGTACCCCTTGACTGACTCATGGCAAGGCACACTTCAGGTGCGGTACTCAGCATGGCATACTGTAGAGCCTATGTCTTAAGCATAGGGGACGACCTTCGTCCTTTCTCTCTATTCTGCCGAGGTCGAGCTTTAAGTCTTAACTTCGTACCTTACAACTCAGGCAAGAACTCCTTCTTTGACTGGTCCATCTTGAACACCTTCAAGATCATGTCAAGGTATGTGCTCATTTGAAAGTATTATTAAGCATTTTAATCTATCCTTATAGATCTTGATGCTCAATGTTCAAGTAGCTTAATCCAGGCTTTCCATTGAAAAACACCTTTCAAATAACCCTATATGCTTTCTAGAAATTCTACATCATCTCTGATCATCAATATGTCAACAACATATACTCATCAGAAATTCTATAGTGCTCCCACTCACTTCTTTGGAAATACAAGTTTCTCATAAACTTTGTACAAACCCAAAATCTTTGATCATCATCAAAGCATACATTCCAACTCCGAGATGCTCACTCCAGTCCTTAGAAGGATCGCTGGTGCTAGCATACCTTTTAGCATCCTTAGGATCGACAAAACTTTTCTGATTGTATTGCATACAACCTTTCCTTACGAAAACTAGTAAGGAAACTTGTCTTGACATCCATCTGCCAGATTTCATAAATGCAGCTAATGCTAACATGATTCCGACGGACTTAAGCATCGCTACGGATGAGAAAATCTCATCATAGTCAACTCCTTGAACTTGTGAAAAAACTCTTCGCCACAAGTCGAGCCTCATAGACGGTGACATTACCATCCACGTCCGTCTTCTTCTTAAAAATCCATTTATCTTAATGGCCTGCCGATCATCGGGCAAGTCCACCAAAGTCCATGGATCCGTTCTCGGATTTTATGGCCTCGAGCCATTTATCGGAATCCGGGCCCACCATCGCTTTTCCATAGCTCGTAGGTTCATTGTTGTCTAGCAACATGACTTTCAAGACAGGATCACCTTACCACTCCGAAGTAGTACGTGTCCTTGTCGTCCTACGAGGTTCGGTAGTGACTTGATCCGAAGTTTCATGATCAATATCATAAGCTTCCACTTCAATTGGTGTAGGTGCCACAGGAACAACTTCCTGTGCCCTGCCACACACTAGTTGAAGAGACGGTTCAATAACCTCATCAGGTCTCCACCATCCTCCCACTCAACTCTTTCGAGAGAAACTTTTCCTCGAGAAAGGACCCGATTCAAGAAACAATTCATATTGCTTTCGGATCTGAATTAGGAGGTATACCCAACTGTTTTGGGTGTCCTATGAAGATGCATTTTATCCGCTTTGGGCTCGAGCTTAATCCTGAAACTTTTTCACATAAGCGTCGTAGCCCCAAACCTTTAAGAAACGACAACTTAGGTTTCTCTAAACCATAATTCAAACGGTGTCGTCTCAACGGAATTACGTGGTGCCCTATTTAAAGTGAATGTGGTTGTCTCTAATGCCTAACCCATGAACGATAGTGGTAATTCGATAAGAGACATCATGGTACGCACCATATCCAATAGGGTGCAACTATGATGTTCGGACACACCATCACATTATGGTGTTCCAGGCGGTATTAATTGTGAAACAATTTCCACAATGTCTTAATTGTGTGCCAAAACTCGTAACTCAGATATTCATCTCTATGATCATATCATAGACATTTTATCCTCTTGTCACGATGATCTTCTACTTCACTCTGAAATTACTTGAACCATTCAATAATTCAGACTTGTGTTTCATCAAGTAAATATTCTCAACATCTACTCGAATCATCTGTGAAGTAAGATCATAACGATATTCACTGCATGCCTCAGCACTCATTGGATTGGACACATCAAAATGTGTTACTTCCAACAAGTTGCTATCTTGTTCCATCTTACTGAAAACGAGGCTTTTTCAGTCATCTTGCCCATGTGGTATGATTTGCATATCTCAAGTGATTCAAAATCAAGTGAGTCCAAACGGTTCATTTGCATGGAGTTTCTTCATGCATATACACCAATAGACATGGTTCGCATGTCTCAAACTTTTCAAAACGAGTGAGTCCAAAGATCCATCAACATGGAGCTTCTTCATGCGTTTTATACCATTATGACTTACATGGCAGTGCCACAAGTGGTACTATCATTACTATCTTATATCTTTTGGCATGAAAATGTGTATCACTACGATCGAGATTCAATAAACCATTCAGGTTTAATACTAGTCTTGATGGTAGAGGGAGCGTGCGATGTTTGATTATATCAAACTTGGAAACACTTCCAACACATATCGTCAGCTCTCCTTTAGCTAGTCTCCGTTTAATTCCGTAGCTTTTATTTCGAGTTACTAACACTTAGCAACCGAACCGGTATCTAATACCCTGGTGCTACTAGGAGTACTAGTACACATTAACATAATGTATATCCAATATACTTCTATCGACCTTGCCAGCCTTCTCATCTACCAAGTATCTAGGGTAATGCTGCTCCAGTGGTTGTTCCCCTTATTACAGAAGCACTTAGTCTCGGGTTTGGGTTCAACCTTGGGTTTCTTCACTTGAGCAGCAGCTGAATTGCCGTTTCATGAAGTATCCCTTTGTTCCCTTGCCCTTCTTGAAACTAGTGGTTTCATCAACCATCAACAATTGATGCTCCTTCTTGATTTCTACTTTCGCGGTGTCAAACATCGTGAATACCTCAAGGATCATCTTATTTATCCCTGATATGTTATAGTTCATCACGAAGCTCTAGCAGCTCGGTGGCAATGACTTTGGGGAAACATCACTATCTCATCTGGAAGATCAACTCCCACTTGATTCAAGTGATTGTTGTACTCAGACAATCTGAGCACAAGCTCAACGACTGAGCTTTTCTCCCTTAGTTTGCAGGCTAAGAAAATCGTCGGAGGTCTTATACCTCTTGACATGGGCACGAGCCTGAAATCCCAATTTCAGCCCTCGAAACATCTCATATGTTCCGCGATGTTTCGAAAAACGTCTTTGGTGCCTCTACTTAAACCATTTAACTGAACTATCACGTAGTTATCAAAACGTGTATGTCCGATGTTCGCAACATCCACAAACGACGTTTGGGGTTCAGCACACTGAGCGGTGCATTAAGGACATAAGCTTTCTACTGTCCGCATAATTGCTACTTTCAACTTTCAACTATATTTTCTCTAGGAACATATCTAAAACAGTAGAACTATAGCGTGAGCTACGACATAATTTGCAAAAGGTCTTTTGACTATGTTCAGGATAATTAAGTTCATCTTATGAACTCCCACTTAGATAGACATCCCTCTGGTCATCTAAGTGATCACATGATCCGAGTCAACTAGGCCGTGTCCGATCATCACGTGAGACGGACTAGTTAACGTCGGTGAACATCTTCATGTTGATCGTATCTACTATACGACTCATGCTCGACCTTTCGGTCTCCGTGTTCCGAGGCCATGTCTGTACATGCTAGGCTCGTCAAGTTAACCCTAAGTGTTTTCGCTGTGTAAAACTGTCTTACACCCGTTGTATGTGAACGTAAGAATCCATCACACCCGATCATCACGTGGTGCTTAGAAGCGACAAACTGTAGCAACGGTGCACAGTTAGGGGAGAACACTTCTTGAAATTTTGTAAGGGATCATCTTATTTACTACCGTCGTCCTAAGTAAACAAGATGCATAAACATGATAAACATCACATGCAATCAAATAGTGACATGATATGGCCAATATCATTTTGCTCCTTTTGATCTTCATCTTCGGGGCTCCATGATCATCATCGTCACCGGCATGACACCATGATCTCCATCATCATGATCTTCATCATCGTGTCTTCATGAAGTTGTCACGCCAACGACTACTTCTACTTCTATGGCTAACGCGTTTAGCAATAAAGTAAAGTAAGTTACATGGCGTTCTTCAATGACACGCAGGTCATACAAAAAATAAAGACAACTCCTATGGTTCCTGCCGGTTGTCATACTCATCGACATGCAAGTCGTGAATCCTATTATAAGAACATGATCAATCTCATACATCACATATCATTCATCACATTCTTCTTGGCCATATCACATCACATAGCATACCCTGCAAAAACAAGTTAGACGTCCTCTAATTGTTGTTGCATGTTTTACGTGGCTGCTATGGGTTTCTAGCAGGAACGTTTCTTACCTACGCAAGACCACAACGTGATATGCCAATTGCTATTTACCCTTCATAAGGACCCTTTTCATCGAATCCGTTCCGACTAAAGTGGGAGAGACTGGCACCCGCTAGCCACCTTATGCACCAAGTGCATGTCAATCGGTGGAACCTGTCTCACGTAAGAGTACGTGTAAGGTCGGTCCGGGCCGCTTCATCCCACAATACCGTCGAAACAAGATTGGACTAGTAACGGTAAGCATATTGAACAACATCAACGCCCACAACTACTTTGTGTTCTACTCGTGCAAAGAATCTACGCAATAAACCTGGCTCTGATACCACTGTTGGGGAACGTAGCAGAAATTCAAAATTTTTCCTACGTAACACCAAGATCTATCTATGGAGAGACCAGCAACGAGTAGAAAGGGGAGTGCATCTACATACCCTTGTAGATCGCTAAGCGGAAGCGTTCAAGTGAACGGGGTTGATGGAGTCGTACTCGTCGTGATTCAAATCACCGATGATCAAGTGCCGAACGGACGGCACCTCCGCGTTCAACACACGTACAGCCCGGTGACGTCTCCCACGCCTTGATCCAGCAAGGAGAGAGGGAGAGGTTGAGGAAGACTCCATCCAACAGCAGCACAACGGCGTGGTGGTGGTGGAGGAGCGTGGCAATCCCGCAGGGCTTCGTCAAGCACCACGGGTGAGGAGAATAACTTGGGAGAGAGGGAGGGGCTGCACCAAAGGCATAAGGTGTGTTTGGGAGGCCCTCCTACCCCACTATATATAGGGATCCCAAGGGGGGGTGCGCCAGCCCCTAGGAGATCCAATCTCCAAGGGGGCGGCGGCCAGGGGAGGAGTCCTCCCCCCCCAAGGCACCTAGGAGGTGCCTTCCCCTGCTGGGACTCTTCCTTTAGGGTTTCCCCAGGCGCATGGGCCTCTTGGGGCTGGTGCCCTTGGCCCATGTAGGCCAAGGCGCACCCCCTACAGCCCATGTGGCCCCCCGGGGCAGGTGGCCCCACCCGGTGGGCCCCCGGGACCCTTCCGGTGGTCCCGGTACAATACCGATGACCCCGAAACTTGTCCCGATGGCCGAAACAGGACTTCCTATATATAAATCTTTACCTCCGGACCATTCCGGAACTCCTCGTGACGTCCGGGATCTCATCCGGGACTCCGAACAACATTCGGTAACCACATACAAGCTTCCTTTATAACCCTAGCGTCATCGAACCTTAAGTGTGTAGACCCTACGGGTTCGGGAGACATGCAGACATGATCGAGACGTTCTCCGGTCAATAACCAACAGCGGGATCTGGATACCCATGTTGGCTCCCACATGTTCCACGATGATCTCATCGGATGAACCACGATGTCAAGGACTCAATCGATCCCGTATTCAATTCCCTTTGTCTATCGGTATGTTACTTGCCCGAGATTCGATCGTCGGTATCCAATACCTTGTTCAATCTCGTTACCGGCAAGTCACTTTACTCGTTCCGTAACACATCATCCCGTGATCAACTCCTTGGTCACATTGCGCATATGATGATGTCCTACCGAGTGGGCCCAGAGATACCTCTCCGTTTACACGGAGTGACAAATCCCAGTCTCGATCCGCATAAAACAATAGATACTTTCGGAGATGCCTGTAGTGTACCTTTATAGTCACCCAGTTACGTTGTGACGTTTGATACACCCAAGGCACTCCTACGGTATCCAGGAGTTACACGATCTCATGGTCAAAGGAAGAGATACTTGACATTGGCAAAGCTCTAGCAAATGAACTACACGATCTTTGTGCTAGTCTTAGGATTGGGTCTTGTCCATCACATCATTCTCCTAATGATGTGATCCCGTTATCAACGACATCCAATGTCCATAGCCAGGAAACCATGACTATCTGTTGATCACAACGAGCTAGTCAACTAGAGGCTCACTAAGGACATATTGTGGTCTTTGTATTCACACGTGTATTACGATTTCCGGATAATACAGTTATAGCATGAATAAAAGACAATTATCATGAACAAGGAAATATAATAATAATACTTTTATTATTGCCTCTAGGGCATATTTCCAACATTTAGTTGCAAGTTAATGTTCCATAATTGAGTGTTTCTAATAGGCCCATTAATCCATGGATGTGGTCTTCTTTTGCAGACAAGTGCATCTACCTCAGATGAGGAGATCCAGTTTGATCCCCCGGAGCTCCGCTTTCCCTTGGTGCCAGATAAAAAGGTGTTATCCTCCGTCAAAGTAATCAACAATACAGAATTGTATATCAGTATAGCCTTATCTTCTCCAGAAGGTAACTCGGCAGCGTACTCCCAAAGCTGTCCCAGATCGATCATGCCACCACGGTCCACACAATGGCTCACAGTAATAAGAGAAGAAAAGGAAAATGAACAATGGTTCAAACAATGGCTCAAACAATGGCTCGATGACCAAGTCTCCGTGTGGTATGCAATTGTGGCCGAAGATATCAAAGTCTCCGACCTTGATTGGAAGGATTACAACGAATATAAGAAGTTGCCTGTCGTTCTAACAAAGGTATGTACACTATTTTTCTTTCGAGAAAGTTCACTAATTAGATCAAATGGCACTTTTTCCCTCTAAAATTCTAATAGTCTAGTATTATTATTTTCAAAAAGAAGGATAACCCCCGGCCTCTGCATCAGGTCGCTATGCATCAAGTCGCTGCATGCAACCATATACGTATTATTAAGAATGCAAAATCCAGTAGCCGAACAGCAAAGCGAGAAGAAAACTCGATGCCTCTTGCTTCGCGACACTACTCCACCAGATAGCCTATAAGCGTATGTTACAAGACAACATCAAAACGAAAAATACACAACTCATAGGCTACGCATTCAAAAAGGAATCGCCACATGTGCGCCGATGATGGCAAGTCCAACACAAGGTTGAACTCCGAATTCTCATCCCTAAAGCCAAGCTTCAATCCATCACCTTTACAAGGTCACGACGTAGGCGTGCGTCGACATACCCTGATCAGAGATCTTGCGTTTCCACTGGAGTGTATAAACTCGTCGTTGAAGCTGTCTGTAGCATCACCCCTTATCCGGCAACCGATGCCTCGATAACCGGACCACTCGAGAAGACACCGGAAGACACCGGCGTCCCGTAACGCCTGCCTCCTGCCACAGTCGCACCACATTCGATCCAGTAGCAACAGGCTAAACATGACACCTCCGCCAGAGCCACCGTGCATCACCTGCCGGTAGCAGGCCTGACTTGACGCCTTTGCATGAGAAGTTCTACGTAGCATTCACCGGCATTACCCGATGTCTCTAGAGGAGACACATGTGTCACCTGCTGAGCCACATCAAACCTGATATGAGTGAATTGCAAGAAACCACCACATTTGGGGCTTATCTTACAGAAAACAACATGGTTGCTAATTATTTGCAAAAGCCACCGCGGATTCAGTAAAAGTGTTACAGATTGCACTGAACATGTAATTTGGGGCAGTTGAGGGCGTTTCCGACAGGTGGGGCCCAAAATAATCACACACAGACCCCTATTAGATTTTAAAAAAATCAATCAGCCCCCTGGACCATGCCCCCGCCGCCGGAAGACGCCCGCCGACCGGGCGGTCGCGGAGACGAGGAGGAGGTGGAGCGAGGAGGAGATGGATAGGAGTGAGCCGGCGAGCGCGGCGTGCGCGTCGCGGTGGCCTACGGCGACGGTGAGCAGGCCGGCGCGTCCCCGGCAGAGCGCCATGGCCTCCTGCTCCGTGAAGACCCCTCGCGGTCTCCCCTTTTTCTGCCTGTCTCTCGTCCCCATCTCTGAAGCTCTCTGTCTTTTGAACAGAGGATGTGCGCCGCCGCCTCCTTCAGTTCGTCACGCCGCCACCTAGTTCGCCGGATTCGCTGTCTGCCGGCCCCCTTCTCCGCCTGGAGCTTTGTCACCTGCACCCGTGCCCCGATCCGGTCGTCCCCGCCGCCAAACTCTACGTCCCTGCAGTCCCGCGCCGCCGCTGCTTCATGTCGAGCGAGCAGAGGACCGCGTCGTCCCTGCCTCGCCCGCTCTTGGACCTCTGCGTCGTCCTCACCGCCCACTGGTGAGCTCCTTGCGCCGCCTCCGGTCCCTTTCTTATCCTCGTGTTGCACCGCTGCTGACTTCTCCGCCTCGCCGTCGTTTTGCTGCAGGAGCCGAGGCCGTCGCCCCCTCTCAGTTCGTCGCGCCGCCTCCAGTTCCGCCGGATCCGCTGCCTGCAGGCCCTTGCTGGCCGGATCCCGCCGCCGCGCTGCCGTTCCTCGCATGCAGCTCCGCCCAGCTGCCGCCGTCCTGCTTCTTCCCGGCGAGAGGAAGGAGATGCCCTCCGTGGGGGAGGGGGGCTTGATTGCTTTTCTTTTATAAGGTCCAGGGAGGTATATGTCAATTTGTTGCCAAATCAGCTCCTTACAGTCCGGCCCCACTAGTCAGAAAATGGTTAAACAAGCTAAATCACCTGTTTAGTGCTTTTTGCAAAATGTTTACTGAATCTGCGGTAATTTTTGCAAATGATTAGCGACCAGGTGGTTTTCTGCAAAATAAACCCCAAATATGATGGTTTCTTGCAATTCACTCAACCTGATATATTGATGGATGAGACGTCCCATACCTTCGCCAGCCTCAGAAATGCCGTCACCACCTTGATATCTAGTCTGCGAGTCACCCAAACGACCATGGAGTTCGCCGCCATCAAAGAAGAAGGGCAACCGCTTCAATTCCGGGCACTATAGGAGCACCCGGAAAGTTCCTTGCTAGCTCGGCCTACGCGGTACCGCTTATCTGCAACGTTGGCATTTTGTGGAGATCTGTGCTACCACTAGCATCAGCAGGGCTATTTCTTGTGGCACCGACTCATTAGTCAGAGAGATAGCAGGGCTATGTGAATAGTAACGAGATTCCTCGTAGGTCCACTGATGTACCAGTCCGCCTCGTGTAACAGTCTAGCCGGAAAGCGGGCGGTCCCGGGGCCCACACGCATGTCTTTTCAGCAGCCCATCCTTCCCTGTATAGAGCAGTTCAGCCATATTCCCCCACCCTCCACATAGATCGACAGTCCCTCTCTCTCTTGCCTCTCACATGCAGCTCTCTCTGAGAGTCTTTCTCTCTGACAATCAACTCTCCCTCTCTCTAAAAAGGATTCTTGGTCACACGCAATATTCTCTTCCTCTATCATGTCTCTCTTTATTTTCACTCACAAAAAACTGATTTCTTCTCTTCCCCTCTCACGACTCTTTCTTTATTTCCTCTTACAAAAAAAGTTTTCTTCCCTTCCTCTCTCACGTCTCTCTTTATTTTCTCTCAAAAAAAAAATCAGATTTCTCTCACACACGCTCTTCCTTCAACTTCTCAAAAAGGATTCTTCTCTCTATAGTTTCTCTCCACATTTCGGTCAAGCAGCAGCATGGTTTGGCCCACTATCTTTGTGTCATGTCAAGTGGTTATCGTTGTCAAGCAGCATGTGCAGCAACGCCCGGCTCTCTTCCACTGTACCCACGTGAGAGAGAGGAGAAAGGTGAGACTTTCTTTTTTGTGAGACAGAGACAAGTCCCGTCAGTGTATTAAGAAGTGAGCGAGCCAAGACCGCAGTAGCTGGGCGCACGTCAGGTCATGTCGTGAACAATGACCTACTAAGGCCCACCCAAATTTCGAAATTGGTAGGCTTCACGGCAGATGATCAAGGATTAAGCGCTGGCACAAACTGCTGAGTGCACATATCCACATGAGACATGAGAACGAATGAAAGGCTATGATAAGGGGTACCGCGTAGCTTCAGCTATGAAAAACCGTTCTCGCCGGAGAACCCACCACCTCGCCACGCCGCGCCAGCCGCTGTCGTCGCCCTACAATGGCAACCGCCACCACGATGGTCAGATCCGGGCACTAGTGCCTGAATCCCACACGCTTTGTCCCTTGGTCAGCTGCGCTCGTCCTGCCGTCGCGTTGTCACGTAGGCCTTCATCAGATCCGCAAACCGGTCAACAACCATCGGCCAATTCCCTCCCTCAGGGCCGACGCGAGCCGCTCCGTGACGGCCGCCGAACGCCTGACTTCGTCACACTACCCATCCTGCCAGATCCGAAGCTGATCCGCAGGACACGCACCACCGTGCACACCTGCGACCAGCCGGAGATGATCCTGGCCTCCGCCTTCCCCAGAGCGATGCGAACTTTGCTAGAGGGCGCCTCAGGCGTCGGCAAGGGGAGGAAGGTGTGGCGGGGCCAGGAAGGTGCAGCGGGGAGAGGCGTGGCGGTGGAGGAGGGATCCAGCGGTGTTATTGGGTGGCGGGACGCTTGGTCGCGAGTTGCCTGGTCGTGAGTTAGTGGAAGTTAGGTCTAGTTACCCCTTCAATCTGTGTCTTTTCCCTTTCTAGATTTTTTTTATTTTTCCAATCAAGGGCAAGGAGTTCCCACATTACATTATGAGAAGAGTTGTCCAATTTATTATGAAAAACTGTACAAAAACCCAAACAAGAACAAAAGGTTGGCTTAGAGCATCTCCAGCCATTCGGCCCCTCAGGGACGCCCAAATAGCGCCGCGTGGGGGTGACCCGGCGAAAACCGCGCCTTGGGGGCGTTTTCCCCCAGCCGCCGACCCCCCACGACGCTTTTTCATTTTTCAACCCCCAACGCCGCGCACTTCCCCTCATCGGGCCCATTGGTGGTCGTCCCATTGCCCCTAGCGCACCCTCGCTCGCCTCCTTCCTCGCCGAAGGCACCGGCTAGTTGAACATACATAATGAAAATGATACATAGATAGTTCATCATAGCAAAGACTGTTAAAGATCAACTACTCGTCGTTTTCCGGCTAAGACTCGGTAATGTCCTCCTCCGACGTCTGCAAGTAGGCGTCGGCATACCGCTCGTCTTCGGAGTCCCAGGACGACGCTTCTCCTAGCTTCATGTTCAATTGAGCGGCCTGCTTCCGCGCATGCTTGTCCTCCCGATAGGAGGCTCGCTCCTTCCTCCTCGCCTCCCTCTCCGTCCTCCGTTGCTTGTAAAACTGGCGCTCGTTGACGATGTCCTACGGGAAGCGTTCACGCCACTCCGCCATGGCTTCCACATCCATCTCCGTGATGGCGAGGCGACGCTGGCACCTTCGGTTGTCAAGACAGTCCTCGTCGGTGAAAAGCCGCGGGAGATGTGCGAGATCCTGCGCCCGTTGGCTCGTCGACACGTCGGGGAAATTCATATCCCGAGCGCCACGCTGTCGCGTCGTATGCGTGGGCCTCCTCCTCTACGGTGTCAAAGTGACGACGCTGAGGCGTTTTTCGCCAAACGAGATTTCGGAGGAGAAGACGCCGGAGCGGCGCTCGCGGACTCCGTGAAAATCAGTAGCGCCCAAGCGGCGCATCGACATGGTGGCACAGAAGCGAGA